>NC_056712.1:24461156-24483656 GCF_018831695.1 Puntigrus tetrazona | reverse complement strand
CATAAAAGTCTAATAAAATAAATCTAATATATTTGTAATTTATTTACTTACTGATTGACTTCCCACTGTAGTTTTCTGGGAGCAAAACTACAACAAATATCGGATTTATTTAAAAAAATCGGAATCGATTGATAGCCCTATTCATTAAAAATTGACAACATTGTTCCTATTTGCCTCAGGGGTCTTTAGAAGTTGTTAGAAGTGAATTGTCAAAAGTGGCACAGATTGGAAAAGCACTCATTGGCATCAGCACAAACAAAAGCACTCTAGGAAATGTCTTTTTAGAATAGCTTCTTTTTGCCCTTAAGTAAAAATGCGGTCTGGTGCAACAGAAAACAGCTACTTGATTGTGATGGAGACGAGAACTTCCCATCTGCACTTTAAAACTGATTGCGTTCTGCAGATGTCTGCATGTTCGCACAGTTTTCAGCAATACTAGTCTATAGTGTTTTGAATAGCAGTCCGCCTGTTGATGTTCAACGTAAATGCCTCTGTCATCAAAACGCTCTGTTTATTGCGCTGTGGTGAAAAGAGGCCACACCAGGCAGATGCGCAGACCGTCCCAACGCTGCCTCATTAGCAAATTGAATGTGAATGAGCACAATGCCAGCTAGTGGGCTTAAAGAGTCATACACAATGATACTTATCAACTATTGTCATTCAGATCTCAAGGCGAGATTCACAGATTGATATCACACAATGCCATTTTGCAAAAAGGGGACTTGAGAGACATTCGCTTTTGTTGTTTTCGACAGAGGGGGTTCCCAGAAACCCCCGTCACGTCTCACATGCGCGGATCCCCGACAGGACTCTGAATTAGCCCTCTTAATTAACATTTACCAAACATCTAGAAGCCGTGTTAAAGTAATGGGACACTCTTTAATCATTAATGGAAACAAATTAACCTTTGAATATCAGCAAGAGGAAGGTTGTTAGTCGTACCCTCATCAACCATGTGCTGTCAGCCTGATTGCAGATGCAAGGGAACGCTGCGGCACTCTGCGCTGGGCTGCCCCGTTGCAGGACCAGAGGTGGGGAGCGAAGTAGCATGTACTGTATGTGGGGCATTAAGATGCTCATTATAGTCCTGCGCAATCAAATCAGGTCAGCGCAATGCATCGCAGCCCGCAGGAAGCATGTGATAGCCAGTCCAGAAATGACTTGCATTGAGTTAATTAGACATTCAGTTACTAAACTTGGAGCTACGCCGTCACTTGATCGCTTTTTGATGGGGTTTCGAGTAGGAGTGCATTTGAAAATTAGCAAAAGCTTGTCATATAGCAATACGAGTAAGAAGATGAAGGAGCCTGGCTTGATTTTAAAACAGGCATCGTATTGAAACTGCTTTCGGAGTCGTGTTGTTCCCCATCCAAGCCCGTGGTGATCGGCGGCATGGTAATTAATGCAATTGCAGCAAGTCTGACCACACATCCCCACGACTCTTACAATATGTGACCTTTAAATATCACACTTGGAGCTGGAGTTTGGCAGTGTGCGACGCTGGGCCGTGTGTGTGAAAGTGGACATGTGGTGATGAGGCTGGGGAATGTTTGACACAGCTGTGAGGTGACAGCTGCCATCAAGCTATCTGCTGGAGAGAAATAAACACATCAGTCTGTGTTGATATATTTACACTACATACATTAGCGATATATAGGGCTCTATGATTTTTGAAGAATCCAGGCATAAAAATTTAATTTTGAGCACAACGTGGAATAAAGTAGAATTTGGAAAAAGTAGAGCTATGAAAAAGTGCAAAGAGACTGCTATTTTAATGTGAAATCTTTATTTTCTGCATTCTCTGAGCGGCACAATTGTTCAAGTACACATACTATACATACTTCAGCTTGCACATTGTTCATGGTGTTTTCAGTGCCTGTTGTCTGACTATATGATGACACTCCACATTGACTTTATTTCAAGAGCTTCTTTGAGAGACACTTCATCAGTATTTAATCTTTTCATTTAAGAAACCTTGACAAAACTGCTGCATATACACAGAAAAACTCTTCATGACAACCTGTCTAAATAATAATGATATAAATACATTACTATTATGCAGTAAAATGTACTTCTGGAAGTACTAAAAATTAATTAGCAAAACTGTTTTGTATATTTAGTACTATATATTAGCTTTTTTTCACATTTTAATATAGTGAAATGTTGACTGTTAAAATATTTACAGGAAATATGTTAAATATTTAATGTATTCATTATAATAAATGTATTAAATCACAAATCCAATTTCATTTTTATCAATAATAATAATAATAATAATAATAATAATAATAATAAACAGGAAAAATAAGCTAAAAAAATTATTAACCCATTATTGCAAAAAAGTAATTAGTAATAATAAATTATTACGTTTAAGTTTTATAAATGAATTGATGTCCTTTTGTTGGTTCAAATGTAATTGTTCCATTAAAACGAGACGAATAGTGGTGGAAAATAAAATAATGGTAATGCAGTGTAAATATCTTATGTGTTCATATAATTTTGTTTACTTTTCTATACTTACTATTTTACATATTTCTGCATCTACTTTTCAGCCATTAATTGTTACATTCAAACTTTCTGAGTTCTGAAATGCAACATGACTCTGTTTTGACTTTCAGATGAGATAACGTAAACCTGATATATCTGATATATCCATTATTCAGATTCCCTCCGCACCACGTGTCCGAATGCCTGTGAGCCCTCGTGAGCCAAAGAGAAAAGCTATTTTGCGGATGATAGTTTAATGCAAATCAAATAGAGCTCGGCCATAATTCAGTCATTCTTTATTCATGAGCGTACTCCATGACTGGCCGCCGCTCTGGCTGTTGTGTTGCGTGGAAGGGAAGGTCAGGGTAAGGTGAAGTATTGGCATGCCTGCGTCTGTGGCGCGCTGGAGCGGACCATGACAGAAAGACAAATGGCCGTACGTGTCTGTTCAGGGCTAGTGGCTATGATTGTCTCTTTAGAGATTTGTGGGTGTCAATGAGCGGGTGGGTGTGCAGGTGGGGGAGAGGTGGGCTGCTTTCGAGTTTAGGGACTGTTTCCCTATTACGTCTGCTCTGTCTTTGGGGCTCAGACTTCAATAAGTAAAGCTCGCCCAGCCACTCGGAGCTCCTGGCTCTGTCTTCGCGATAATAATTATAAAAATTAATAAAATGTGTCAAAGCGTGAGAGCCAGCGGTGCTTACTAAATCATTTATGTGGCATAGACTAAATTTTATCACAACAAATCAGCAACGCAGCAGAACTTTTCTCCCGTGCTCATTCCCTCACCCCGTTTTTTCATTATACCGAGGGCCGCTTATCACATTAAAGATCATAGCTACTGAGCAAGAAATAATAGCTAAATGATGCGGCGCTTTCTTAAAAGTGCAGCGTTCTCGCAAGTATTCTCTTTTAAACAATTTACTTTACAAGGTGCCATTAGTTAACGGCAATAAATATAGTAGACTGTCTTTTGATCATCCGTAGTTAGAGATTTAATTTTAGCAGTCTATGGAATGCTATAGAAAAACAATACTTTTTACTTGCTAGCAATCAGGCAGTGTAAATTGGAAGCTCATTAAGAATGACAGCGTAATTACTTTGTGGCCTTATAGTCAGATTTACGCTCATCAATAAATACAGTGCAATCAGCAGGCTTTGATTATGGTGTGCTCCTTTTCACCAGCTAAGAAGCTTGATAATAAAAGAGACTATATAATTTACTTGAAGCATGAATATCACAACAAATGACAGTCATCCCTCCCTCAGTGCATACGCGTGGTGACCCTAATTACTCTACCTGCTTCTGTCTCCTCTTATACCATCTTCTATGTTTAAACGGACAATTTGATACTGTGTGTTTTTAAAAAGAGATAAGACGTCAGATACCCCTAAAGGTTTTGTGTTCTCGGCAATGAGAGTAGCCATCTTACACTCATTACATTAAATGTGATCAAATTACATGCTTGCTGAAAAGAAACACCGATGCTAGTCTCATGTTTTCACTGTTTCCACTTTGTACTATATGGCAGGGTTGGTGAACCTGTTTGGCAAAATGAGCCAAGAAAAAACTTTAGCACTGCAAAGAGTCACAAAACAGATGTGCAAACAACAGTATATCACAATAACTTGTACGCCTAATTACATAACACAACAGTTTTCATGGATTTAAATCAGCCTACCTTCTTTTTACACGACCCGGTCCTTGCTTTCCACAATCTTTTTTAGGTCTGGCTTGTATTCAGTTGTGGCTACTCATAGTAACTCTTTCACATGTGTGTCAGTAAGAACAGAGCGATGCTTTGAGTTCACTTGTTTTATTGTCGAAAAAAGTGATTCACAGATGTAAGTTGACCCAAACATCGACAGTAGTTTGCAGCATTGGGATATCTCTCAACTGGCACATTCTTCCAAAACTCCACAGTTCCTTCTCTCAGAACACTTTTAAGTCCTCACAAAGTTTGATCATTTCAAGCTGAGATGCTGCTTCATCTTCCACTAAAGGGGCTTTTAAACGGTGGAGTAGTTGGATTGATCAGAAATGTAATCTGTGGTCTCTTTTGCAATAGGTTGGAAAATCTCTCCTCAAAATTTTGCTGAAGATTTTCAAGCAGTGTTGCATACTGTGCAGTGCTGCTTTTTACAACTGCTGCTGCTTGTCCACTTGCCTTGCCAAGGATGGAAAATGTGTGAAGTCTCTCTTTTGTAGATGTCTTGAACAGCTAGCGTTTGTTGACAAATGTGAAAACACTCTGCACCAGGTCAGGCACATTCTTTAACTTCCCTTGCAGATCCACATTCAGTCCATTCAGATAATGCAGCACGTCGACCAAAAGAAAAAAACTAATCTGAAATCCGCTGGGGATCATGTATCTCGGGATAAGTCCTTATTTTTCTCTGCAAGGAACAGCTTCACCGGATTCAAAAGCTCAAAGAAACGAGAAACCACATTACCTCTTGAAAGCCATCTCACACCACAGTGAAGAAGCAGATGAGAAGATCTTCATCAGGTTTATTAATGAGATTTGAACTGTCTGTGATTGAGAGCATTTGTTCACATAAAATCGACAATTTCCAGCAAAGGTTTCATGATGTGGCTTAAGTTCTGCTTTTTAGATGAGTGCCCTTGATGGATAATACAGCGAAATGTCCAAAATTCTGGAAAAAGATCATCATCTTAACATAGCCCTACAAGACCTTTTTCAGATCCTAACATAGCTGCCGCTCCATCAGTGGGTATTGCTGTTATTTTTGATAACTGCTTTCTCAACAACCGTCATCAGTGTCTCTTTCAGATCAATGCCACGAGTTCTGTCTTTCAGCGGCACAATGTCAAGCAGCTCTTCTTTAATTGTGCAGTCTTCTGATACAAACCGTACAGATATTGCCAATTGTGGCTTGTTTGAACATCGTAAGACGCGATGCTGAAATACTGGCAATTCTAAAGATCTTATAATAAATGTGTTTCTACTGAATTGTCAATGTCCGATATTCTCTGTTCAACATTGTGCAGATAGCTGAAGGTTCTTTACTGAGCATTTCGAGTTTTCATTTTCGGGACAAAGAATAGCAATTCTAACAAATTTCCCTTTAATGTATGGCTTTTGTGAACAAGCAAAGTTCCATGCTAGCTGATATGACGCTAATGTGACGTCTCTGAATGCTTGGTAAATTTTTGGAAAAGCTGAGTTTGCTCAGATATTTTAGTGTCTTTATGAGTTTTATGTGCTTGCGAAGTTCGCTGCCTCCGGTAGAATGTAGTGAGGTGAAATGGCATTCTGGCATATCAAGCAGAAAGGCTTTCCATTTCTTACAACAAAAAAATATAAATCCTCCAATTCAGATCAAAATGTTCTGTGCACATTTTCGTATTTGCGCACAGCTGTAATCTTCCCTGTCATTGCCATGTTGATTGATAGGTTACTAACAAATCAGTTAGTCAGTCGTGTTAGTCAACTGGCTAACGCATGTTAAATCAGTCGAGGTTGTGTAAAAATAATAATAATAATAATAATAATAAAAAAATTACAAATCCAAATTATATTCAGCAAATGCATTTAAATACATACCCCTTTATTGCAAAATTTTGACATTTAAAAAATAAATTGATTGTAAACAAAGAACATGTGGATAGATTGAAGAGTCACATAAGTACACTGAAAGAGAATAAGTATATCTCACATACGTTTAGTTATAGTAACAAAATATTTTTTGTCATAACTAATGTATATTTGTATTAATATACATTTCATATGGCTTGCAGTGACAGGTGCATACATCAGTTGTTTTACATTTGCTTTACTCAGCCGGATGAGCATTTACTCATTTTATAAAGCAAAAAGTTAAGTGCTTCACAGCATAGTGTGTCATTAAAGCTCTGTACAGAACAAAACACATTTACTAAAGATTAAATGCATTTTAACAATTTATGCCCTATGCTTGATACAAAGTGAATAGTAAAGCCAGACAGACACTCGCCTCATTCTGTTTAAGGATTCACCTCTTCAGCTGAGAGTTTGAAGGTGCTTGCCTCATAATTGGCTGCGTGAGCCCCCGGCCTTTCAGCTGTCAAACACTCATTAGATAAAGATGTGCATATTAAGCTGTTATTGATGGCTTTGTCTGATTTATTTGCATTATGTTTTGATTCGGAGGCACACAGAGGAAGATGGAGTTATAATGAGAATCATCATCAGGGCAATGAGGTTGAAAAGCAATGGAGCCATACAAATGTCATTACCAACTGTGCAGCAGGTACTCAATGAAAAAATAATGGCAGTGGGATGCACTGATAGGCACAGTGTTTTAATGCCCCCTAAAGAGTAAAGGTAACAAGGCAGATAGCAGTGTATGTATGGAATCGGTCTCACTTATACCAGAAGGTAGAGTTTGCTTTATTTTAGCATAAATAATGTTTATACATGGTTAGACTTTAGAGTTCACAAACCACAAAGGCCATCAAAATATGTTACACCAATGTTATTCTGGTAGCTATTATGACTAGAATAGAGGTCAAGCCTTTTTCAGGATAATTGAACTGTATTAGTAGAACATAGTAAAGGTCATTTCAGATTTATCAAGAAAAGAACTTACAGTACATATTGACACTAGAAACAGCTGTACATAATAGTAAATAAATGCTAATATTTATGTATTATTTGTTGTATAGATTTATAAATCATAATATATTTATTAATTTGTTATATTTGTTTTCCAGTGAATACTATGTTGCCTCGTTTGGCATCGTGAAACAATTGTGACAAATCAGAACTCGCCACAATTTTTTTGCAATTCCAATTTTTTCGTCTGGGACAGCTGAAAATCGTGCCTTGTGTCTCGGGCTTTACACCAAATATATAACAATAACTATTTAGAGAGATAAATTAACTCCAGTTTCAGTTAACCTGCAATGCCTGCTGCTTATGCACAGCACCTCGTCACACAGATGAGGAAAATGCATTTATACATGCACACTGTATGAGTAATGACTTTCTGAACGCATTAGACTTACATGAGGGGAAGTATCACCAAGCACCTTGCATGTACACACTCGATACAACGTCTTCATCTCAAAACAAGAGATAACATATCAAATGAGGATGTCAGAGGGGAGGTGAGGAGCTGCAAGTGTATGAATTTGCTACAATCAAACAAAGAAGCGCTTTGTATAAGAAAGAGGCAGTGAATTCTATGATCAAAGGTCTTTTTTTGTTACGGAGTACAATTTCATTTCCTCCAATCTGTCTGCAAGATTAAGTGCCAGCCCTGCAAATGACTGTTATTCGTTTTGATGTCAGTGAAGGCAGACACTCTGGAACAATGCAATATTGAGCCTACAGACAGGCAGATTGTAATCGAGGGGTATACAGTGGAGACATGGGTCTAGCAGCACTCAGACTGGAGGTATTATCTCTCTTGCATGTTTATTTAATGGGAACAGACACAAGCGTATGCAATGTGATGCAGGAGGATGCGTTTTGCATGCTGGGGCGATGAATCAAATGTGCACTTGGCGGATACAGCTGTCCTTCAGGACGGCTGCCAGCTCGTGATGACACAATTCAGCTTTCTGAAAATGACTGAAAATGTTACAAATTGGACATTAGACAAGTTGCAAATATACGCCTGACTCGAGAGTTTTAAAGTTCAACCATCTTCTGCTTATTTTCAGAGAAAAATAGAAGCCGGCCACTATAATCACCCAGAGTATTGGAACTGGCTGCGGTGTAATGGCATATAACAGCCACTGGCTGAAAAAGGTGCACACATTAATAACCAGGCGGCTCCACTCCTTCTCTATTAATCATTAAAGCATATTGATTCATAAGAGCCTTGCTTTCCTCCTCAGTTTAAATGAGAATGAGCTCCAAATTGATCCATCAATCCATCATTGGTTGCACAGTAAGCATCAAAATGGCTTGTGCCTGGGCCTCTTGTAGCTCGAAATTACTGAACACTAGCAAACAATGTGTTTGATGAAGCCCGTAGGCCAGTGTAAGTTAGCACCACACAGAGTCACTTAAAGGTCAGTAGAAGCTGTTAAGTGTTGCTATTGATAGGACTCTTTACAGCTTGATAACGAGTACATGAGCTGACAATGGTATGGACAAATGTCAAGCATCAGAATAGTAAGATGTGCAGCGGAAAAGTTGTCAATTCATAGGAATCGATTTGATTGCTAATGTTCATGTCTTTTAAACTGTGATGGTTACACTAACTTAGTAACTTGGGTAAATCGTTTTTAAAACAGGGACAATAAGGCAAGTGGTGATAGCAGCGAATAAACTTTTTATACTGCACATTAAGTATATATTTTTTATGTGTGTGTGATGTAGACAGACAGACAGACACAGATAGATAGATAGATAGATCATGAGGTTTTGGAACAATATAGAGTACCGGTATTAAAAAACTATATTAAATACCATAGAAAATTGCATAAGTTAGGTAATGTGTGCAATTTTCTCCTCAAATGAACAGACTGTTTTCTCTGCTCTCACATTTTTTTCCATTAAGGACATAACCAAAGTGTCGAAGGTTAATTTACAAAACATGTTGGATGTTCAACTATTACAGAGGGCATATATATTATCCAGAATGCTGCGTTAAGTTCAATGTGGTTCTTGCTTCGTATCAAGGTTAACATAAATGAAGGGGAATGAGAGATTCAGACGAGACATTAAAGAGAGAATTACTCCCTTGTGTTCTCAACTGAATCAATGCATTGACTCAAGAGTTTCAAGAGTTATGCTTTATTTAAGCTTGCACGATTCTCTAAGTGACGATGCACTGTAGAAGAAATGCTCACCACTTCATCAGCGCTGTTCAGTGGGTTTATTTTGGTCTAAAAGGAATTCGAAATAACTGATCACGGAAACTGTTGCATTCATTTATATACAACTGAAAAGTTATTGAGGTACGCATTGTCTCTCGTGCTATTAAATATTCATTAGGCTTCTGAATACCCTTAAATCAAGGTCTCTGGCATTATCTGTCTCCTCACGGATGTCATTAAGCTCAGCTACATGCCCTCTTGCTCCACACACACTCTCCGGCGCAGAGCGGGCCACAGATGGACACGCACGGGGAGGTGTGTGATGGGAGCACGGCCTCAGACGCAGAGCTGTCCCTCATAGCCATGTAATAAAATAAACATTGTCACACACAGACACAAAGCATGCTAGTCAAAAGTAAACTCTGTGTGTGCTCAGGAGAGGCAGTGAGGACGCCAGGCTGGGCGAGAGGAAGAGGTGGTCCTGGGGAGAGGGTGTGATTAGCGTATCAAGCATGCATCAGAAGCCCTCCAAGCTGTCATCGTGTTCGTGGGGCGTCAAGATAAGTAGCTTTAATATTCCAAGTCGCCACAGCATAGCAACAGTTGCCATTCCCCCGCCTCGAAACAGGGGCGGGAGCTTTCCGAGAAGCCGGGCTTTAGAAAGTTGCCTGACCTTTCCCTTGACCCCGCTGCCCCTGTCTTCTTTAGCCCTGACATCTCGCAAGCCTCGGAACAATGAGCACAGATTCTCAAAGGCGGGAGGCTCTTGGGAGACTACAGCACAAAGCAGTGCTAATGCTTTCTGTTTATCCATTTTAATCCTCTGTGGAACTAGTCTGACCTTCTGCCCTCTGCTCTGACCCCACAAACACACCCACAAGTCCCCCTTCTGACCCGGGTTACCTCACCAACCAGTCACCAAAGCTTGTGAACAAACCCCAGCCACCCACTCATCAGCATATTCTTTTATTCAATCTTGCGGCATCCCTTAAGAGGCCAGAATCATCCTTTCGAATGAACTGATGGTATTCTGGAAATAATAGATGACCTTGAGTGACCCAGACTCAGGCAACAATGTAGTCATCATTGTCAGATAGCTCATAAGTTTTCTGAAAGCATTCTAAACAATGATGCTAGCATTTTTTTGTATTTTGTTATTCACAACTTATTATTCACAACAAAATAAATAAATAACTCTTTTTTTTTTTTTTTTTAAAAACTCATAATAATTTTTTAAAGGTTAAAGCTTCTGAAACCTAGTGAGCAGACTTTTTGTTGTACAAAATAGTGATGTTTTTCTTCTCAGAATTCTATGGAAATATTGCATGCACGGTATTCTTCATGGATAATGCAGTCCCAAGGTGTTTATGATGACAAATATCAGTTTATCAGTAAAACCGAAAAAAAAAATGCATATGCAAATATACTGTGAATAGTGAATGTTTAATAATGTTAAGGTTTGTCTCTTTAGTTCAGTTATGTAGTTTGTGCAGTGTTGAAACATTTTTAAGTCTGTAAATTAGTACCTTGCATAGTAGATTAAAGTTGGTTTACATTTTATGTGAAATATGTGCTTCTCAGTAGATTTCAGTCGCTTTTGAAAGTGCATTACTTCTTTGCGCATATAGTATTTAATTTAATTTAAAAACATACGCACAAAAAGTAATGCACTTTCAAGAGTGACTGAAATCTACTGAAGAGCAACTGAATTTCAATTTAATTAAAACAAATCACAGACAACTTTGTCAGCAATAAGAAAAATACATATTCTTTACTTCAGAAATGAATTGTGTGGCATTCATTTGCTTCTTATGAAGCTCATCCCAGTTTATTAGAATTAATGTCTTTGCATATATTAATTGTTTCACATTTTACATTTTCTTTCAGTTATGATTAATGAAAATGTTTGACTTAAAATTAGTTAAAAGTCTTGTTTAAAAAAGTATTTATACTCTGTAGTACAGTAGTTGGGAAAAGGTAGACGTGCCATCAGCCTTTCATCCTTTTATACTGAACTAGAAATTAAAAGAAAACTGTGAAGATGGATTTGATGAGCAGTGTCCTTTTGTTCTGCTGACCAACTTTAGTAAAAATAACTATGTTCTGAAGCTGTCTTTCCATTCCAGCTGGATATCTGCCATGTTGTCAGATCCATCAAATGATTAATGGACAAATCTCGTGGGATGGGTCTGATCAATTAAAAATAGATACTGAGACAGTCTGCAAGAGCGATTGAAAAACAAAACGCATCAATTACAGAAGGATGTCGGTTCTTGTTTGGTGAACCACATTGATGACTAGACCAAATTTGCTGTGAAGCCATTTTCATTTAGTTTCTAAGCTCATGCCTTGACAACTGACAAAAGAGTCATCGCTTTGCTAGAGGACTGTATGCTTGGAAGATTCTCGCTAAACATGTAAGAGGTAATAATTGCAAAACGCTAAGGACAATTAGCACAAATAAAGGGAGATCACGAATGACTGGAGCACAGATGGTGCATGCAAAAACACACTAGCATTTGTCCAGGATGTCTTGCCAGTTTCTTAGATTAATTCTGGTAAAGATTTGATTGTGCCTGCATGGAGAGGGTTTCATTAGAGTTCTATCTTCTGGAGCAATCACCACTCTGTATTTATTGAGAAATTGCCACTTTCAAAGACTGCATCACGCAATCTATAGTCATCACGGGTCCTCTTTTCTTACCTTTTTTTTTTTCTTGTGAAAGACAGGTTTGAGTTGTTTGAGCTGGAGCCTGACTGATGGATGTTTTGGGAGATGAATTATTTGCAGTAAGTTTGCCCTTGAAAATGAATTCACAGGAGCGTAGAGGGCAAAGTCACCATGGCAGTAGGAGCTCAAATGAGATTTTAGTCAACTGTACTGACCACTCACCGCTTTTTGCTTTGCTTATGAGTGCTCTTAAGTCTTTAGCTCACCCCTTGGCACTGTATATATGTACTTTATTGACTCAGAAAGAGAGCGTATTTTTCAGGGTAGTGGTAATGGTCTGAAATCTAATGACTCATGACAAAGAATTGCTTTTTGTTTGTGTGATCATTTAAGTGTTGTGCCTTTTGATGGATGAAGAAATTCAACTTATGGACTGCAGGAATATTGGCCTTGAAACGTGAAAGAACTAAACTTTAATTCTAAAGTAAAAGAGAGACTGTACTACAATTACTTTCCTTTGCTTTCGCGTGTGGTATTTCAGTTTTCTTGCGCAATTTACAGCTAAAAATTAGACAGCATGTGGTTATTTTAGTGATTTTGAGTTTTTATTATTCAAACATTAAAAGAAACGATTTCACAATTGTCAACTTCGAAGTTCAAACTTTTAATTGCAGATGTCCAGTGTGACCTTTTAATGACATTTGAGGAGGTTTCAGACTCGAGTGTCGCTTGACCTTGAAGGTCTGGTGGCCCTGCATTGCTCACCATGATGATTCTTCAATTACAGGCAGGGCATTTTCTGACAGGAGATGACATCATGTTTCATCTGTACTGGACAGTCTCTTTGCTTCAGTTGCGTTTATGTGACTTGAGGCAAACCTTTGGCTTTGATGAAACCATTTTGTCCAAAGTTCGTCTTTCTTCCCCATAGAGGTTATATTGGATCAGTGTCAGGAGATAAATTGTTGGTGTATGACTGAAGTCAAGTAAGGTGAAATAGGAACATAAAAAGGAAACTGAGAAAAAAATGGTCTTGTCCCTCTGACTCTCATTAGAAAAGTCACATGTGGTTGAGTGCACCAACAAAAGGTCAACAATGGCCAGTGTAAATGCAACCGAGAGTGAAATAATCTAATGTGGGGCAGTGCGGCATATTGTCAGGTTTTTTTTTTTTTCTTTTTCTTTTTCTTTTTTTTTTAAGTCCTCATCCCTCAAAGGCTGTGCACAAAGGTTTGAGAGCAATGACAATGCCAAATCAATGTATTTTACAGGCATCTCCTAGAATACTAATATACAAATGACTTTTGTTTGAAAGTGGTTGATGTTTCTCTCTCCTGACAGGCCTTGATTGATTGGTTGACCAAAAGTATCAAAGCATTTCGAGTTTAATTTTGATCACTGCCATTAAAGATATGAAAGTAGCAAGCATCATCAAAGGTGCATTTAAATAATACTGCAGTTCTCTTTTTGTAAGGATTGCAATATTGAAGTCATATTGGTTGTCGACTGGTTTTTGGTACCACTTTACGATAAAGTTCCATTAATTAACATTAATGTATTAACTTACAATGAGTAAAAAATTTACTACAGCATTTATTATTAAAGTAAATGTTAGTTAATGTTAGTAAATACAATTATAAGTAGTTAAACATACAACTTTTTTATTTTATTTCATCAGTAAATTTTGAAAGTAACAAAAAAATTGAGTGATTCCTGTTTGTGTCATGAATTAAAAGTTTGAACTCCAGTCAGAACACCACTGACTCTGTTCTCAACAAGTATATTTATTTATATAGCATATAAAATAAAGATAAGCTGGAAAATATTTCCAAATAATTCATAACTCAGCTGTCTCTTGTAATTACAGAACAGTTGATGTTGATTTCCTTATTAATTGATAATATTTTATTTTGAAATTTAAGTCTTTGCGCAAAGAGAGAGAGCCCCATTTTGGAGGTTCTGCCCATTGTTGGAGTTCCCGTCCCATTTTGGAGATCTCTGTTCTGCAGTTATACTTGGATACCTACAGTACATACTATAACTGTACTATAACTAATTATTACTATTGCTAATAATAGAAATCAGCAATCCAGATTTAAGCATGGAAATACATTTTATTTCACTGTATCGTGGCTAAAAACCTTGCATTTTGTGCAGGAAAGCCTGGCCAGCAGGGCTTTGGCTTTATTTAATGTGAATCACAGTGTTCAGGGAGAAAACAAAAGTCAGCATGTGTTTTCTTATGAAGAACAGCTGGTGCAAAGATATAGCTAATGATTTCAATCACCCCAGACCTAGAATATGTAATTATCTACTGCAGGCCCTTTTACTTCATCCGCCTGCTTCCGTTTTATTTATACTGAAGTCCATATATCCCCTCTTAAGACTAGTGTTTTTTTTCTCATTAAAATACCCTAATCCCATGTTAGCAACTCAAAGCAAGCCATTCATAGGTTGATTTCCAAGTACAATAAAAAGTGGCTATGAGGTGCTATTGTATTTTTGCAGTCAGTAGTTCCACAGAAACTGCAGTTCACCTTTAATCAAACGGAAACTTTGCGATGTCAGACTTTTCTCCTTAATGACTTCGACCATGAAAACATAAAGACTAATGTACCCAAGTACGGACTTCAGATCCAAGGCTCATCCAGAGAAGGAAACTTGTTCAAGCACTGTCAGACCCTCATGAAAGGGCCATTCTGAGGGCTATGCAGGTAATTGGGATTATGCTGATCACAGCCAGAAGGAAGAGGCTGGAGCTATTCAAGTCTTCTGGAATTGAAGCTTGGCATTGGAGACAGTTGGAGGCAATACAAGGCATGCTGGACTTCCTTTACTTAGCTACTAGCTGGGAAACCGTAAGCGTGGTATGTGAGCAGTATGGATGGATGTACTGATACTGTCACCTCGTCTGCCTCATTCTGTGAGGAAATCTGTCTGCCCAAGAAAGCAGTCATCAACAATAATAAGTCCTCTCTCCAGAGATTTGACAGGGCTCAGAAAAGCAAGGAAGTGGTCTACAAATCAGGAAGCGGAATGGAGGACAAGGAAACTAAATTGAACAAGGATGTAATGTCTGCAAAGAGGGATTGCAAGGAGCAGCTGGACCATGACTGTACAAACAACAGCAGTGTGAACATCTGACAAATAGTCAGCAGGTAGTTTTTAGGTGATTTCTTAAAAAATAAAAAGGAAACCTCAAACGGATGAATGAATTAAACAACAAACAAAGGCGCAAATTCAAATCAAATGTACCTAATGTACCATGATAGAGCAAAACCCTAAAGAGGGTAAATAATAGATAATAATTACTCATTCTAGCATATATGTCTCTTGTTTTTGAATGTATTTCTTGTGTTTGATGCTGTTAAGCATCTTTAATTGTGATGACAAAAACTGTCTTCATTCTGTTTCAAGCAATAAATGTTGATATCTATCTTATTAGTTAAGTGTTTATTTTTACTTGCTGGAAATTTTATTTTATTACTGTATAAACCTAATTAACTTCCATTGAAGTTGCAGCATTGTGTTACTATGGTAATGACCGTATAACTCTTAAACTACAATACCACACTTGAAGTTGACATTGAAGGCATGACATTTTTTTTGTTTCTTATAAAAAACAATAGCGGTACAAGCTTTTTACGTTAATTTAGTTAAATTTGGAATCAGTTACTAGGAAACAATAGAAATACAAAAGAAGTAAATCTGCCGTTTTAAGAGTTTTTGAGAAACAAGTCAGAAGGAAAATAATCTAAATTAGTTTCTTTTCTCAGCGGATGTTAACCAAGGCTTGGCTGGGTTTTAGACTGGCAGCTAGTAGCCAGTTGAACTGTGTACAATCTCTTGACATCCAATTGCTGACCACTGACATGAATAATTGGTTGGTATGATCAATACCATCTGTCCCTACAACTTGCAACATTTTATACACTTGAGTTGCACTGGAGTTCTTACAAAAGCAGAATACTTTGCAGTAATTGGTATAGTTTGAAAACCTACCTTTTAGGGACCTAGTGGGACACAAGGGTGACGATAGTCTTGTCAGCTGATGCGCTCTATTCTTGAAAAGTGCTTGACCTGGCCAACTCTAGAGTGTCACTGTGCCTTGAAGGATACAGCTAGAGGTTAGAGTGCCCAGGACTCAGGCGTCAAGCCTTGTGGCAAAATTGAGGCTTTTGAGCAAATCACATCCACCAGCAGACAGTCAGAGACAGCAGAGTTTGACCTATGACACCACACTGAGGAACAGCTATAAATGTGTGCTATTTCATTTAAGACGTCTTCACTCAGCCGGCAACAAGAATTCAGACCCTACTTTTTTTTTTCAGTTGTTGTGGTTAAATAAGTACAATTAGCACAGTTTTCTCAAATAAGCTGTTAAAACTGCACTAACAGAAAGTGATTACAATGCTACATGTCTAATACACTCAATGAGCTTTCCAAATAATTCATAACTTGGCTGTCTCTTGTAATTACAGAACAGTTGATGTTGATTTCCTTATGTAATGTGATTTTTTTTTTTTCCCACGTCTTTTCTGCAATTTCTCGCAGGCTGGATGTTTTCCCATTACTACGCCAGCTATATGAGATGGAGATAACAAATAACAATTTACCCATACCTCCACAGGTTCAGTATATGATTGAAAATGTTATAAAAATGTCAAAAATATTGTGTCTAAGATTTATTTTTAATGTTTTTGAAAGAAGTGTCTTACCAAGAATGCTTTTACTTGATGTACAGTAAACTGTAATACTGTGAAATAATATTGCTATTTAAAATATATAAAATACATATAATATTTATGTAATATTTGAATATAGTTTAAAATTGTATTTCTTTTTTTAATAGCAAAACTTTTCAAACAATGATTTGGTACTTATGAAACATTTTTAATACAGCTATTGTAGAAACGGTGATAATTAAAACTAACTAAATAAATCATTTATTTGTAATAGAATTTTGTAATAATTTAAACAATACCTTTTAATGCATCCTTGGTGTATAGTATAGAAGTATCAATCTTCCTGACCTCAAACTTGGTAGTGTAATGCTTTGTCATTTCTTTATTCACTGATCTATTAAGTTGCTAACAGGCTAAAGTAGTAAAGTGTCATTAAGGCTGTTTTCTCAGCCTGACGATGGAGTGCTAGGTGAGCCGTTTAACCATGATAAAAGTTTTTTTTGCCATTTTATATGGATTAGGCTAGCATGTTGTAACTAATAAAACTGTCAAAAAAGGAAGAGGAGTGGTGCCATCTCTTCTCTTGATCTTAAATTATATTGTACGCATCTGTAAAGTTCAAAGTCTTACCCCAGCCATTAGCTAATCCAGCTCTTGCCTATATATATATATATATATATATATATATATATATATATATATATATATATATATATATATATATATATATATATATATATATATATAGGTAGATCAGGGCTGGGGCCAAATAACATCCCAATCATGATCACAACCTCACACACCATTTATCTCTCATCAAACAAACTGAATGTGCCCTAAATATGGAATAAAATGAGGGGAAAAGTGGTTGCTTATCGAGGAACTCCCAGGTGGCAGTGCTTAATGTATAATTATGCCGTGTGGCATGCGGCTTTCATTTTGAAGAGAGCACTGGTTTAATTACAGAGCTACCTCTGTTGATAGGAGTGTCTCGGCGTCTGCTGCCGTTGTCAGCTAAAAAACTCTGTGTGATCCCATGTTCAGATACTCCACATGTCTCATTAACCTGCCGACGTTGCTTGTGTTTTTCCTCACAGAACTGCGAGACGTTAGTCTTCTAAAAGGCAGTAGAAGAGTGCCTTCAGCAGACTCTGTGTTGAAATCGAACGTTTGAAGTCCCAGCTCTATATCTGATGACAGTCAACCGCAGGACGAGATGCAGATGGTAGACATGCAGTTGTGTGTAAAAGTGTTCAGTGATGAATCATCCATATCCATCTCATTATTGTCAAAATAGTAAAACGAGGCTGGCAAAAACATTGTAAAGGTGGGTTGCGCATCATATGAGTATGCCATCTATAGAGCTAGCACCTGCCATGTGTTATATGTCACCGAATGCCAGTCGTTTTTTTTCTGAGCACATATTAGCACTCATTCGTTTGAGAGACGGATTTGTAGCAGTGAGTCAATTGACCATGAACTAAATGCATTGACAAACAGTCTGTATATGCTGTCTGCCTATAGAGATTTAACAACTTGTACTCCCATTTGCATATTGAAAAAATAAGACCCTTATTAATCAGTTTTTAATGCTTTTTGCTTTAAAGAATGCATCAGATTTCCCATCATCCCTTTCCGGTACTGCATATCAGTCTTTTCAACATGGCAAGCTTCAGTTAAATGAAAACTATAGTCACGTACATTCAGTTTGTGTTAAGGTTTCTCATATATATAACTCCATATTTGTGGGCTGAAATTGAATTCTTTGTTTTAAAAGAATAGCGTGCCCATGAATGACTGCATATGAGATTTCAGAGTTACATACAGCAGAAGTAAAAATCTGTGGCTTATATATTAATTCGCTTCTCTCTATTATATAAATTGAAATGAATTGGTTTAGTTTTTTCACTTTATAATAGTATATTCACGATTCCTCAAATGTTTTTTTGTTTTTTTCTTTGTTACAGTTTGGCAGTTTAAATAGTCATCCTCTTTTGTTGTAAGGAGAACAGAACCTCTGGCATTTTTTCCTAAGATCTACTGTTAATTTAGTGTCACGTACAATAAATATTAGCATTTCAAGAAAAAATTCAATTTATTAATGCCATATTATTGCTCATAATAAGCGATTTACATGAGTAAAGTCATAACATTGAAGCATTGTTTGTTGAGGTATTATGAGAATAGAGTTGTAAGCAAATAACATCAAAGGGGCATTCTTTTAAGATGCGCTATATGAAAAACATGGCTATTTTCAAAACAAAGACATTGTAATACAAGGTAAAAGAGAAAATACTTTTTGCATTTCAATCATATTGTCCCTCATTGAAAAGAGTGGAAAAAATAACTACTGTTGATGTGATGACTTTATTCTCATAATGCTTGTACTTAATTCTCATAATATTGACTTTATTCTCATGAAAGCATATTCTCATTCACATATTTTTGTAATGTTACACCTTTTGACTTTATAGATTTGATTAAACAATCATTTTTCCTTTTTTTCTTAATGTTATGACTTTGTTCTATTTTTATTCAATATCATGTCGTAATTATATTGTGAAACCTTTGACTTTATTCTCACAAGACACATAATGAGATTAGCCTCAAAATATTAAAACAACTTTGTTACAACTTGATGCTCATAATTTTGAAGTCATCCTCCACATTATTATTTCACTTAATTAATGGTACAATTTAAGCTTTAAAATGTTTACTTGTTGCTTTTAATGGTAATATTAATACTTTAAATCGCCGTTTTAATGTTACAGTTTAATTGTTAAAACAATTTGGCTTTATTGTTGTAAAATTTTATGAAATATAATAATTCTTGTGACTTTTTTTTGTGGCAGTAAAACTCAAAAATCGACGCATTTTGTGTTTCCCAGAAGAAAAGAACAATTCGGAGGTGAGTAAATGGTGACAAACTTTTTGGGAGAACCATTCCTTTGTTATTATCATTTAGCACTGTCAATATAAAAAAGTAATGCAAAGATCAAAGCAGAAAGACAAGATGAACTATCTGAAATACATTATTCAGCAGTGGTGGATACTGTTGAGACCACCTAGAGCAGATTTTTGAATAATTGCCCCCATAATGGCATTGACTGTGCTTTTTGATGTGAAAGAAAGATAAATATTTCACATGCTGCTTCAGAACGCTGTCATTAATATCACTATGGCATCGAGAGTGACCTGTGGGAATGTGTTCTGAAAAAAAGCACTTCCTGTGGCATTCCACTATTTGATTTCCTGCAGTAACCTTGGCGATCGGCTCTTAGGGCCAATTAATTCAGGTCACAGTTTCGTCTTATTGGTCCATGCAGCAGAGTACCTGGTGCTGATGCAGCCTGAATACCAGCCAGGAAGAAATGATTCTCCGATCCCCTGGCTCCTATTGGCGCCTGCCTGACACCACTCCCAAACTGGGCAAGTCCTTGGTCTGAACCCAGTCTCAGCTGTCAGACCAGGGACCTTTCAACTTCCCTTTTAATTTACCCGGTGTGCCTCTTCCCTAGGAAAAAAAAGCTTTTTATTCACAAGTCAGTCTTTCGTAAGCCGTCTGTAAAGCCATTCGTTTCTATTTGCGTCTCATGGCGATAGGGTGTAAGAAGACGTTGGCGTGTGTTTGTATGCGTTTGCATGAAAAAGGGGAGGCTTGTGCTTCTGTGAGCGGCTTGCAGATTACAAATTAGGCCCACATCCTTTGCAGAGCTCGTGGACCTTAGTCTGAGAAGCTCATTACCTATTCAGGTCACTACGGGACAACAAAGCTGGTCTGCTCAGAATAAGCTGAATATAGCCGATGCACTAAGGGAAGCTCGGCTTATTCAGGCCCTTGATTTCAGCTCCTCCAATAAAGTGGCAGCTTTGATGTCAGGTAGGTAGGCCTAATGGACAACTAATGAGCCATCACATGGTGGCCAGGCATTTTGAATACATGTCTGATCTTAGGATTAAAAGGCCTGCACGTCTCCATATTGAAATGTATGTGACTTTAGTCACTGTGAGATGAAAGATGAAAATGTCTGATTATTTGAATGATTTTCAAGGCTGCTTCAAGCCATACATGTTTTAGCTGTGCGGTGTTGTTGGTGTTTATACACATTTTCACAGTAGATTACTTGACGCATTGGTGAAACAAGAAAAGATTCTGGAGTACAAGCTTCCATATGTGTTGCATAATATGCAAGGTCATTTATAGAGCGCCTCAGCAATGCCCCTTATTTTTTTAATACACATTGTAATTTGCCAACTGTTTATGCGCCGGTCTACCCAAAGACATACATTTTTGAGCTCTACAAAGAATCCATATTGGTGGTTGATGAATTGTTTTCAAATATATATATATATATATATATATATATATATATATATATATATATATATATATATATATATATATATATATAGCTTTATACGGCAACTGAATAGTTTGTCCAGACCGGCATGATTGCTTTCACTCTAACTGTTAATGTACCGGAGTCCATTCACCCGAAGACCATCATTTGTAGGCGAGCGAGAGTTAAGAGTAGAGCGTATTATAATGCGATACAAATTTGTGAATTAGAGTCGATTTGAAGCCGCTCGCCCGTCGCGCTCTGTGTTGTGTTATTTTCAAAGGTTATAGGGTTTATAGCACAAACCGGGCGTGTTTTGTAACCTTTAGTCATGATGTGCCAAGCCCCTCTAGGCTGATTGCTGATGCATTAGTGCTCTCGCTTTGACTTCATCATGCAGTGTTTAGAACAGGACACACTCACAGTTCCCTTTAAAAGCAGTTGTGACCCCTGCTTGCTATGTGCTGCTGGCTTTTCAGCTCGGCCCAACACAATAAATGAGTTTCTATTGTTACAAATCAAAAGAGCTCATATGAAAAGGTTGTGTAAAATTTTTATCTGTTAGGATGAGTAAGAAGCGCTCTTGCCACAAGGCTGTTTTCTTAATTTGCTGTATGTGTGCACAAGGCCTGCATTTATTTCATACACGAGATGGTAAAATAGTGTTGTGAAAACATGATTTTGTCAAGATTTTTTTGAAGAAGAATAGGACAGAGATGGCAAAAGTACACACATCCTTCACTCAAGTAAAAGTAGAAAGTAGAAGCACTGACTACACATTTATTACTCAAGTTCAAGGAAGTATGGTCCTTCATATGTAATAAAAAATACCTATTACTACTACTACTACCTATTTAAGTGTCACTGGACCTCACGTCATATTGACATACTACAAAATTTTGTTAGCCACTATAATGAATCTCTATTGAACTGCATCTTCACTTCTATTTTTCTTTTGTCTCTTTTTTCCATTATATCTCTCTCTATCTCACGTTTAGTGTGTTTCCTTTTTTTCACAAATCTTCTTACACCTGTCATCCATCTACTGTCATGTTTGCAATAACATAACTTTATTTTAGTTCAACTTCAAAGTATCACATTATGACCATATGTTGTTGTTCTATCTTATAATGACTTGAATGCCATAGATTTAATGAAACTATATTTTCTAAATTGCTCTAAATTCAAAATTTGTTTAACAATAATTACATCACGACAATATATTTAAAGAACAATCATAATACTGTGTATGTTATTGCATCATCATGAGTCATATTTTTCAGTTGTCAAAATTAAGGTTTTAATTAATTAGGGTTTATTGCAGTATTTTTTTTTAACCATCGTTTTCTACGCGTTGCATGATCAGACTACGGTTAGTGTTTTAACTAGTGTTTTTGGTTTAAATTTTTGTAAGGTTTAGGTTGTCAGCTCCCTTTAAACATATTATTAGACAATGTTTTATAACATTGTGGGTACAGTAGATTATAATGATATCCTTTATCATACAGTATTTTGATTACTGTATGAAACTGAAAGAAAGACATG